>NC_074701.1:5905579-5928079 GCF_029448725.1 Salvelinus fontinalis
AGCAAAGCCAGGGTTATGGGGGACTATTGGTAAGAGGGTGGTGCTAGCGAAGCCAGGGTTATGGGTGACTATTGGTAAGAGACTGGTGCTAGCAAAGCCAGGGTTATGGGGGACTACTGGTAAGAGAGTGGTGCTAGCAAAGCCAGGGTTATGGGGGACTATTGGTAAGAGGGTGGTGCTAGCAAAGCCAGGGTTATGGGGGACTACTGGTAAGAGAGTGGTGCTAGCAAAGCCAGGGTTATGGGTGACTGTTGGTAAGAGACTGGTGCTAGCAAAGCCAGGATCGTGGGTGACTATTGGTAAGAGAGTGGTGCTAGCGAAGCCAGGGTTATGGGTGACTGTTGGTAAGAGACTGGTGCTAGCAAAGCCAGGATCGTGGGTGACTATTGGTAAGAGAGTGGTGCTAGCGAAGCCAGGGTTATGGGGGACTATTGGTAAGAGGGTGGTGCTAGCAAAGCCAGGGTTATGGGGGACTACTGGTAAGAGAGTGGTGCTAGCAAAGCCAGGGTTATGGGTGACTGTTGGTAAGAGACTGGTGCTAGCAAAGCCAGGGTCGTGGGTGACTATTGGTAAGAGAGTGGTGCTAGCAAAGCCAGGGTCGTGGGTGACTATTGGTAAGAGTGGGGTGCTAGCAAAGCCAGGGTCGTGGTGACTATTGGTAAAAGGGTGGTGCTAGCAAAGCCAGGGTCGTGGGTCCAATCCCATATATGAAATCATTATACACTCATTATACTCTAACTGGCTTTTGTTAGGAATGTAGAAATAGGCTAGGTGGTTTCCCAAAAACACTTTTGATAAGCACCTTACATATATCCTTTACATTTCGGATGGTTTAAAATGAATTCTAATGTCTGCAGTATGGTTGCGAGGCTCTGAGATAGAGAAGACTGGGTGTGGGACCAGGATATTAGAGTCTGCGACAGCCTTAATACTCCTCAGAGGAGAGGACAGTAGTTCTCTGCCACACACAGTCACTCAAGGCTATCATTGGATTACTGTATAGTCTCTTGCTCTCTCTCTCTCTCAAAGACTTGGAGGGGAAGGAGGGAAGAGGAAGGAGAGTGCGTCTATCCACTTTGGGAAATGCAGGGAGAGATAAATTACCACCCTGCCTGATCCTCTCAGAGAAACAGAGAGAAGAATGGTTGACTGGAGAGCTTGCCCTTGATCGTATTAAAACCACATACAGATCACTGGGGTTAGAAAAGAAAGTGACATTCAGAGACCAGGTCTAGAAAAGATTGGAACCAATAGTCAGTCTTCACTGCACAAAATAGGAACCAACCCATGTCCCAGATGCAAAAGTCCTGCTTCAACCTACAAGCCCAAGTTCAACCTACAAGCCCTGCTTCAACCTACAAGCCCTGCTTCAACCTACACGTCCTGCTTCAACCTACAAGCCCTGCTTCAACCTACTAGCCCTGCTTCAACCTACTAGCCATGCTTCAACCTACAAGCCCTAGTTCAACCTACAAGATCTGCTTCAACCTACAAGATCTGCTTCAACCTACTAGCCCTGCTTCAACCTACAAGCCCTAGTTCAACCTACTAGCCCTGCTTCAACCTACAAGCCCTGATTCAGCCCTGCAAGAAAGCACAAGCAATTCCAAGCAGCTATTGTCTGCGTCCCAAATGGCACCCTGTTCCCTACATAGTGCACTACTTTTGACCAGGGCCCAGAAGGGTAATGGGGAGCAATTTGGGATGTTGCCAAGTCGCTGAGGGGATTTCTACACCGGCATGCCTCATTGCACCATTGTGGATAATGTAATGGCCACCCCATTTGAGCTGCAGTCGCTGCAGTTTGTGGCCTAAATTAGCAGTTTGCCGGGCCGGGGTCGGAAGGCTGACTTAGTGAGGAGTGTCTTCCCCCTTGCTCAATTAACCTCCCATCTGGTGTAGGAGAGAGAGAGGAGAGAGAGGAGGAATTAGCGGAGGGATGATCCTGCCTTAATGTGGAATGCGTCCCAAATTGCACCCTATTCACTATACTGTATATTACACTACTTTTAAAACAGGGCACTGGTCAAAAGTAGTGCACTATGAAGGGAATACGGTGCCATTTGGGGGACAGATGCTTCCTCCTGAGCAACACTGAAATTTCCCCACAGGAAGGGAGGCTGCAGTAGAAGATCAATAGCCCTGAGGAAGGGGTCGGGCATGGTGGGAGGAGTCAGGAAGGGTGAGGAAAGGCTCGGAGAGAGGGGAGAGGTGGGAGGACAGTCAGGAAGGGTGAGGAAAGGCTTGGAGAGAGGGGAAAGGTGGGAGGACAGTCAAGACGGGTGAGGAAAGCATTGGAGAGAGGGGAGAGGTGGGAGGACAGTCAAGAAGGGTGAGGAAAGGCTTGGAGGGAAGGGAGAGGTGGGAGGACAGTCAAGAAGGGTGAGGAAAGCATTGGAGAGAGGGGAGAGGTGGGAGGACAGTCAGGAAGGGTGAGGAAAGCATTGGAGAGAGGGGAGAGGTGGGAGGACAGTCAAGAAGGGTGAGGAAAGCATCGGAGAGAGGGGAGAGGTGGGAGGACAGTCAGGAAGGGTGATGAAAGCGTTGGAGAGAGGGGAGAGGTGGCAGGACAGTCAGGAAGGGTGATGAAAGCGTTGGAGAGAGGGGAGAGGTGGCAGGACAGTCAGGAAGGGTGATGAAAGCGTTGGAGAGAGAAGAGAGGTGGCAGGACAGTCAGGAAGGGTGATGAAAGCGTTGGAGAGAGGGGAGAGGTGGCAGGACAGTCAGGAAGGGTGATGAAAGCGTTGGAGAGAGGGGAGAGGTGGCAGGACAGTCAGGAAGGGTGAGGAAAAGGTTGCAGGGAGGGAAGAGGTGGGAGGACAGTCAGGAAGGGTGAGGAAAGGGTCAGAGTAAATTGAGGGGTAGGATGGGGTATCAGAAAGGGGGGTGGGGAGGGCCAGGATCTGACTGCAGGCCACAGTGGGAAGAGTGTGACAGATGGGTTGACTTCCTCCCCTGATCCCCAGATGCCCCGGAGAGCCTCCTGATTCCTCTCTTGGAGCTGTGCCCAACACGACCCCGGCTGTTGCCTCTTCATGCTCCAACTGTAAACCACCATTAAAGGCCAACTTATTCATTCACCTGGTTGGCTATAAAGCTGGCTCTGTCGCGACTATCTGAAAGCCCAAGATTTAACAAGTACAGTGTACACAGGCATAAGGTCTACATACAGTGTACACAGGCATTAGGTCTACATACAGTGTAGATAGACATTATGTCTACATACAGTGTAGATAAGACATTAGGTCTACATACAGTGTAGATAGACATTAGTCCTACATACAGTGTAGATAGACATTAGTCCTACATACAGTGTAGATAAGGCATTAGGTCTACATACAGTGTAGATAAGGCATTAGGTCTACATACAGTGTAGATAGACATTAGTCCTACATACAGCGTACACAGGCATTAGTCCTACATACAGTGTACACAGGCATTAGTCCTACATACAGTGTACACAGGCATTAGTCCTACATACAGTGTACACAGGCATTAGTCCTACATACAGTGTAGATAGACATTAGTCCTACATACAGTATACACAGGCATTAGTCCTACATACAGTGTACACAGGCATTAGTCCTACATACAGTATACACAGGCATTAGTCCTACATACAGTGTAGATAAGGCATTGGTTCTACATACAGTGTACACAGGCATTAGTCCTACATACAGTGTAGATAGACATTAGTCCTACATACAGTATACACAGGCATTAGTCCTACATACAGTGTACACAGGCATTAGTCCTACATACAGTATACACAGGCATTAGTCCTACATACAGTGTAGATAAGGCATTGGTTCTACATACAGTGTACACAGGCATTAGTCCTACATACAGTGTAGATAAGGCATTAGTTCTACATATAGTGTACACAGGCATTAGTCCTACATACAGTGTACACAGGCATTAGTCCTACATACAGTGTAGATAAGACATTAGTCCTACATACAGTGTAGATAAGGCATTAGTCCTACATACAGTGTACACAGGCATTAGTCCTACATACAGTGTACACATGCATTAGTCCTACATACATTGTACACAGGCATTAGTCCTACATACAGTATACACAGGCATTAGTCCTACATACAGTGTAGATAAGGCATTAGTTCTACATATAGTGTACACAGGCATTAGTCCTACATACAGTGTACACAGGCCTTAGTCCTACATACAGTGTAGATAAGACATTAGTCCTACATACAGTGTAGATAAGGCATTAGTCCTACATACAGTGTACACAGGCATTAGTCCTACATACAGTGTACACATGCATTAGTCCTACATACAGTGTACACAGGCATTAGTCCTACATACAGTGTAGATAAGACATTAGTCCTACATACAGTGTAGATAAGGCATTAGTCCTACATACAGTGTAGATAAGGCATTAGTCCTACATACAGTGTACACAGGCATTAGTCCTACATACAGTGTACACAGGCATTAGGTCTACATACAGTGTACACAGGCATTAGGTCTACATACAGTGTACACAGGCATTAGGTCTACATACAGTGTACACAGGCATTAGGTCTACATACAGTGTACACAGGCATTAGGTCTACATACAGTGTACACAGGCATTAGGTCTACATACAGTGTACACAGGCATTAGGTCTACATACAGTGTACACAGGCATTAGTCCTACATACAGTGTAGATAGACATTAGGTCCTACATACAGTGTAGATAAGACATTAGGTCTACATACAGTGTAGATAAGACATTAGGTCTACATACAGTGTAGATAAGACATTAGGTCTACATACAGTGTAGATAAGACATTAGGTCTACATACAGTGTAGATAGACATTAGGTCTACATACAGTGTAGATAGACATTAGTCCTACATACAGTGTAGATAAGACATTAGGTCTACATACAGTGTAGATAAGACATTAGGTCTACATACAGTGTAGATAAGACATTAGGTCTACATACAGTGTAGATAAGACATTAGGTCTACATACAGTGTAGATAGACATTAGGTCTACATACAGTGTAGATAGACATTAGTCCTACATACAGTGTACACAGTCATTAGGTCTACATACAGTGTAGATAGACATTAGTCCTACATACAGTGTACACAGGCATTAGTCCTACATACAGTGTAGATAGACATTAGTCCTACATACAGTATACACATGCATTAGTCCTACATACAGTGTACACAGTCATTAGGTCTACATACAGTGTAGATAGACATTAGTCCTACATACAGTGTACACAGGCATTAGTCCTACATACAGTGTACACAGTCATTAGGTCTACATACAGTGTAGATAAGACATTAGGTCTACATACAGTGTAGATAGACATTAGGTCTACATACAGTGTAGATAAGACATTAGTCCTACATACAGTGTAGATAAGACATTAGTCCTACATACAGTATACACATGCATTCGTCCTACATACAGTGTACACAGACATTAGTCCTACATACAGTGTACATAGACATTGGTCCTACATACAGTGTACACAGGCATTAGTCCTACATACAGTGTAGATAGACATTAGTCCTACATACAGTATAGATATACATTAGTCCTAAATACAGTGTAGATAGACATTAGTCCTACATACAGTGCAGATAGACATTAGTCCTACATACAGTGTACACCGGCATTAGTCCTACATACAGTGTAGATAGACATTAGTCCTACATACAGTGTACATAGACATTAGGTCTACATACAGTGTAGATAAGGCATTAGTCCTACATACAGTGTACACAGGCATTAGTCCTACATACAGTGTACACAGGCATTAGTCCTACATACAGTGTACACAGGCATTAGTCCTACATACAGTGTAGATAAGGCATTAGTCCTACATACAGTGTAGATAAGGCATTAGTCCTACATACAGTGTAGATAGACATTAGTCCTACATACAGTGTACATAGACATTAGTCCTACATACAGTGTACATAGACATTAGTCCTACATACAGTGTACATAGACATTAGTCCTACATACAGTGTAGATAGACATTAGGTCTACATACAGTGTACACCGGCATTAGTCCTACATACAGTGTACACAGGCATTAGGTCTACACACAGTGTAGATAAGACATTAGGTCCTACATACAGTGTAGATAGACATTAGGTCTACATACAGTGTAGATAAGACATTAGGTCTACATACAGTGTATATAAGGCATTGGGTCCTACATACAGTGTAGATAAGACATTAGGTCTACATACAGTGTAGATAAGACATTAGTCCTACATACAGTGTAGATAGACATTGGGTCTACATACAGTGTAGATAAGACATTAGGTCTACATACAGTGTAGATAAGACATTAGGTCTACATACAGTGTAGATAAGACATTAGGTCTACATACAGTGTAGATAAGGCATTAGGTCTACATACAGTGTAGATAAGACATTAGGTCTACATACAGTGTAGATAAGGCATTAGGTCTACATACAGTGTAGATAAGGCATTAGGTCTACATACAGTGTACATAGACATTCACATGGACCCACACACAGACAGCAGACATATGAGGATCATAGAGGACCACTCAACTTGGACTGGCACATTCAAATGCAAGTCACGTTAGGAGGAATAGAAATATATAGGTATGAACTGCTGTAGAGGGAATGGGTCATACTCGTCACAGTTCTGCAGTGAAGAGAGAACCGTCTTTCTTGAGTGACACATCAAAGCAAGGGAGGCTTTCTCCCTTTTTTTCCGGGAGACAGATTGTTGCGAGTGGCACAATGAGGATGGTTGACATTGACGAGGGAAAGTGTTGCCTCTGCCAAGTCCACACGTCACCTCAGTATGCAGCCTTGTGTCAGCCATCCATCCATCGCTCTGTCTGGCCCATACAGCTTTTCAATACCACCACTAAATGGAGATTCATTACCAACCACACTGAGACAAGTGAGTGATGTGGTGGGTCATTCACGAGGGCTATCTGATCAAAGGACTGAGTGTGTAAGCCACACTCGACCATAACTGAGATGGTAACACATCACATTAAGAAATGTCTGTCAATGGTTTATAAGTAGGTTATAAACAGTTAATATGGAGTTTATAAAATCACTTATAAACAGTTCAAACTTTGTTAGAAATTGTGAAATTGTCGTTTTGGTACAACTTTTAAACCGTACCTAAATGTAAAGTGTTATTTAAAGAGTACCTTACTGTAAAGTGATATTTAAAGCGTACCTTACTGTAAAGTGATATTCAAAGCGTACCTTACTGTAAAGTGATATTTAAAGCGTACCTTACTGTGAAGTGATATTTAAAGCGTACCTTACTGTGAAGTGATATTTAAAGCGTACCTTACTGTGAAGTGATATTTAAAGCGTACCTTACTGTGAAGTGATATTTAAAGCGTACCTTACTGTAAAGTGATATTTAAAGCGTACCTTACTGTAAAGTGATATTTAAAGCGTACCTTACTGTGAAGTGATATTTAAAGCGTACCTTACTGTGAAGTGATATTTAAAGCGTACCTTACTGTGAAGTGATATTTAAAGCGTACCTTACTGTTAAGTGACATTTAAAGCAGACCTTACTGTAAAGTGATATTTAAAGCGTACCTTACTGTAAAGTGATATTTAAAGCGTACCTTACTGTGAAGTGATATTTAAAGCGTACCTTACTGTAAAGTGATATTTAAAGCGTACCTTACTGTGAAGTGATATTTAAAGCGTACCTTACTGTAAAGTGATATTTAAAGCGTACCTTACTGTTAAGTGATATTTAAAGCGTACCTTACTGTGAAGTGATATTTAAAGCGTACCTTACTGTGAAGTGATATTTAAAGCGTACCTTACTGTGAAGTGATATTTAAAGCAGACCTTACTGTGAAGTGATATTTAAAGCGTACCTTACTGTGAAGTGATATTTAAAGCGTACCTTACTGTGAAGTGATATTTAAAGCGTACCTTACTGTTAAGTGACATTTAAAGCAGACCTTACTGTAAAGTGATATTTAAAGCGTACCTTACTGTAAAGTGATATTTAAAGCGTACCTTACTGTGAAGTGATATTTAAAGCGTACCTTACTGTAAAGTGATATTTAAAGCGTACCTTACTGTGAAGTGATATTTAAAGCGTACCTTACTGTGAAGTGATATTTAAAGCGTACCTTACTGTGAAGTGATATTTAAAGCGTACCTTACTGTGAAGTGATATTTAAAGCAGACCTTACTGTGAAGTGATATTTAAAGCGTACCTTACTGTGAAGTGATATTTAAAGCGTACCTTACTGTGAAGTGATATTTAAAGCAGACCTTACTGTAAAGTGATATTTAAAGCGTACCTTACTGTGAAGTGATATTTAAAGCGTACCTTACTGTGAAGTGATATTTAAAGCAGACCTTACTGTAAAGTGACATTTAAAGCGTACCTTACTGTGAAGTGATATTTAAAGCAGACCTTACTGTAAAGTGATATTTAAAGCGTACCTTACTGTGAAGTGATATTTAAAGCGTACCTTACTGTGAAGTGATATTTAAAGCAGACCTTACTGTAAAGTGACATTTAAAGCGTACCTTACTGTGAAGTGATATTTAAAGCAGACCTTACTGTAAAGTGACATTTAAAGCGTACCTTACTGTGAAGTGATATTTAAAGCAGACCTTACTGTAAAGTGACATTTAAAGCGTACCTTACTGTGAAGTGATATTTAAAGCGTACCTTACTGTGAAGTGATATTTAAAGCGTACCTTACTGTGAAGTGTGACCAGTCAGACAATACTTACGGTTGTTCCCCAGCTCCTCAAACAGATACTGCATCTTCTCCCACTGGGTACCATTCTGATTAGGTGGGGCTTCAAGAGGAATGAAGGCCCTGCAAAAAAATACTATTCATTAAAACCATTGGCTTTATTAGAAGTAAAATATGATATAGCCTGGTCCCAGATCTGATTGAAGTTTGCTATACAGCACAAACAGATCTGGGACCAGGCAAGTTAAAATAAGCCCAACTGTGAAATGCAGGTTAGAACATGTGATAGCCTACTCTGTAAAGTAAATGTATTAGAGAAGCCATGACGTTGGGTATCTCCAGAGCATTTCTTAATGGAAACACAATGTTTTGATTACGTCCCTTGATAATAATTGCTTCTATCAACAGCCGTCAGCATCATCAGTAGTGCACGACAACTTTAAGTTTCCCAAACACTATTTACATAAAGTTGTCTCTGCTAGACAAGTTTATTTACCTAGCACTGAAGGAAATGTATTCAGGGAACTCTCTTCACTGTCAGAACGTCAGACAATAACCCCCCAGTCTGAGCCGAGAGACTAGCAAACACCTGCCACTGAAACCAACAGGATGGAGGGAAATATTGAAATATTCATGTTTTTGTATTGAAAGCCTTCTTCAGGGTTGATGACAAAGTTAATTTACTGTAGCATTTCTTTTGGACCCGCGATTAAATGGATCAAGGTGTGCATTTTGTTGGACTAAAATAGACATTACCAAACACTGACGAGAGATGTAATGTATTCCTGGGAATGGCTGTAACTGTTATTTATTAAGCTGAGTAGGGCAGACCATTTCATTTCCCTAGGAAAACAACATCATTAATCCAACTACACATTGGTAGAGGGTTTAGTAGTGGCAACAGCATCAATGACTATTGGTAGAGGGTTTAGTAGTGGCAACAGCATCAATGACTATTGGTAGAGGGTTTAGTAGTGGCAACAGCATCAATGACTATTGGTAGAGGGTTTAGTAGTGGCAACAGCTTCAATGACTATTGGTAGAGGGTTTAGTAGCGGCAACAGCATCAATGACTATTGGTAGAGGGTTTAGTAGTGGCAACAGCATCAATGACTATTGGTAGAGGGTTTAGTAGTGGCAACAGCATCAATGACTATTGGTAGAGGGTTTAGTAGTGGCAACAACATCAATGACTATTGGTAGAGGGTTTAGTAGCGGCAACAGCATCAATAACTATTGGTAGAGGGTTTAGTAGCAGCAACAACATCAATGACTATTGGTAGAGGGTTTAGTAGCAGCAACAGCATCAATGACTATTGGTAGAGGGTTTAGTAGTGGCAACAACATCAATTACTATTGGTAGAGGGTTTAGTAGTGGCAACAACATCAATGACTATTGGTAGAGGGTTTAGTAGTAGCAACAGCATCAATGACTATTGGTAGAGGGTTTAGTAGCGGCAACAGCATCAATGACTATTGGTAGAGGGTTTAGTAGTGGCAACAGCATCAATGACTATTGGTAGAGGGTTTAGTAGCGGCAACAGCATCAATGACTATTGGTAGAGGGTTTAGTAGCGGCAACAGCATCAATGACTATTGGTAGAGGGTTTAGTAGCGGCAACAGCATCAATGACTATTGGTAGAGGGTTTAGTAGCGGCAACAACATCAATGACTATTGGTAGAGGGTTTAGTAGCAGCAACAGCATCAATTACTATTGGTAGAGGGTTTAGTAGCAGCAACAGCATCAATTACTATTGGTAGAGGGTTTAGTAGCAGCAACAGCATCAATGACTATTGGTAGAGGGTTTAGTAGCGGCAACAGCATCAATGCCTAATGGTAGAGGGTTTAGTAGTGGCAACAACATCAATTACTATTGGTAGAGGGTTTAGTAGTGGCAACAACATCAATGACTATTGGTAGAGGGTTTAGTAGTGGCAACAGCATCAATGACTATTGGTAGAGGGTTTAGTAGTGGCAACAGCATCAATGACTATTGGTAGAGGGTTTAGTAGCAGCAACAACATCAATGACTATTGGTAGAGGGTTTAGTAGCAGCAACAGCATCAATGCCTATTGGTAGAGGGTTTAGTAGTGGCAACAGCATCAATGACTATTGGTAGAGGGTTTAGTAGTGGCAACAGCATCAATGACTATTGGTAGAGGGTTTAGTAGTGGCAACAGCATCAATGACTATTGGTAGAGGGTTTAGTAGTGGCAACAGCATCAATGACTATTGGTAGAGGGTTTAGTAGTGGCAACAGCATCAATGACTATTGGTAGAGGGTTTAGTAGTGGCAACAACATCAATGACTATTGGTAGAGGTTTAAGTAGTGGCAACAGCATCAATGACTATTGGTAGAGGGTTTAGTAGCAGCAACAACATCAATGACTATTGGTAGAGGGTTTAGTAGCAGCAACAGCATCAATGCCTATTGGTAGAGGGTTTAGTAGCAGCAACAGCATCAATGCCTATTGGTAGAGGGTTTATTAGTGGCAACAACATCAATTACGATTGGTAGAGGGTTTAGTAGTGGCAACACCATCAATGACTATTGGTAGAGGGTTTAGTAGTGGCAACAGCATCAATGACTATTGGTAGAGGGTTTAGTAGTGGCAACAGCATCAATGACTATTGGTAGAGGGTTTAGTAGTGGCAACAACATCAATGACTATTGGTAGAGGTTTTAGTAGTGGCAACAACATCAATGACTATTGGTAGAGGGTTTAGTAGTGGCAACAACATCAATGACTTTTGGTAGAGGGTTTAGTAGTGGCAACAACATCAATGCCTATTGGTAGAGGGTTTAGTAGCAGCAACATCTTGAAATAAATGCAATGAAATAATTTGAAGTGAGAGTAGGTTGTATCTTTGACAATGCTTTTCACGCTACCCAAATCTAATCAATAGATAACAGAAAGATTCATTTCTTTCTTTGTCTATTTGTCTGTTTGTTTGTGTACAAACCAAAACAAGGCCTTGAACTCATTGTTTTTTTTGCAGTCTATTGTTGAGACCTTTACCTTCTCCGCCGCAGCCTGTCCTACCCATCTAATTACTTTTATAATTAACAGGCAATTCATCTAATTATGACGTTTAAACTATGACCCAAATGGCACCCCATTCCCTTTAGAGTGCACTTCTTTTTCCCATGGCCCATAGGGCTCTGGTCAAAAGTAGTGCACTAACTAGGGAATAGGTGCTATTTAGGATCCCCGACTTTGGGATCTATGTTCTGCTGGCATTAACACATTGCAAGTGTCAAACCACGTTCGGTGGTCATTTTGACAAGTTAAAGCCAGAGCTGTGCTATTTACAAACTATTGTGCAAGGATTAATAATTGACCTGTTTAATATCAGCACACTTGCGGTCAGATGGGAGGGGTGGAAATATTTGAAGTGTGCCCTTAAAAACATGATCCAGAGTGCTAATTTCAGGCAGCGCTGATATTTAAGACCAACCAAAAGCTGGTTTTGATTTGATAGGATCCCTATTAGCCGACACCAATGGCAACAGCTAGTCTTACTGGGGTCCGACACATTACGAAAAATACATTACATTACATGTATTTACAATTTACATACATTTATAAACATGAACATGTAGTGTCTGTGTGTGTGCATCTATTAGTTCCACATACATGTCAGTTCATACACACCACAAGTAGGTCACATGGGGGAGAGGCGGTGTGCCGTGAGGTGTTGCTTTATTTGTTTTTTGAAACAAGGTTTGCTGTTCTCTTGCGCTATATAAGATGGAAGGGAGTTCCATTCACTCTAATGGCTCTGTAAAATACTGTACGTTTTCTTGAACTTTTTATGGACCTGGGGACTGTGAAAAGACCCCTGGTGGCATGTCTGGCGGGGTAAGTGTGTATCAGTGCTGTGTGTAAATTGGCTATGCAAACATTATGGAACTTCCAACACGTTGGTTCTTATAAAAACAAGAAGTCAGTCGATTGTTATAAAAACTAGAAGTCAGTCTTTCGTCAAGTCTTAGCCAAGAGAGACTGACATGCATAGTATTAATATCAGCACGCTGATTACAATGACGAGCAAGACGTGCAACTTTGTTCTGGGCCAGCTGCAGCTTAACTAGGGATTTCTTTGCAGCACTCGACCACATGACTGGACAATAACCAAGATAAGATAAAACTAGAGCCTGCAGGACTTGCTTTTTGGTGTCAAAAAAGCAGAGCATTTCTTTATTTTTCTACCCAAGTTATAGACTGTTTTCTCTGCTACCGCACGGCAAGCGGTACCGGAGCGCAAAGTCTAGGACAAAAAGGCTCCTCAACATCTTCTACTGCTGAACAATTAATAAAATCGCCATTGGACAATTTACATTGACCCCCACCTCGCTCCCTTTTTGTACACTGCTGCTACTCGCTGTTTATTATCTATGCATAGTCACTTCACCCCCACCTACATGTACAAATGACCTCAACAAACCTGTACCCCCGCACACTGACTCGGTACCGGTGCCCCCTGTATATAGCCTCGTCATTGTTATTCTTATTGTGTTACTTTTTATTAGTACTTTTTATTTTTGTCTACTTGGTAAATATTTTCTAAACTCTTCTTGAACTGCACTGTTGGTTAAGGGCTTGTAAGTAAGCACTTCACGGTAAAGTCTACACTTGTTGTATTCGGCGCATGTGACAACGTTTGATTTGAAACACATGCTTTGTTTAATGCCAGTGGCAGGTAATTGTTGTTTATCCTGGCGATTTTATGACATCATTATATTTTACATGTATTTATTGTTGTTGTTGTAAAAAAAACAGATTGGCTTTAGTTAAATTAAACAAGCAAACTGATTAGAATGATTCACCATCCTGGTTTTAGCGGTAACGCGGTTGGTTATGGCATGAATTTTGACAGCGGAAACATAGACTATCTAGCCATGATGCACATTGCCCATATGAACATGGAACAGCACTAATGTGGAACAACAGTCATGTGTAGATTAGCCTAATGTGGAACAACAGTCATGTGTAGATTAGCCTAATGTGGAACAACAGTCATGTGTAGATTAGCCTAATGTGGAACAACAGTAATGTGTAACAGTAATGGAATGACTTGGTTTCCTCTATCGTAATTGCTCCTCTTTCACCCCAGCTGTCAAACTAACCCTGATTCAGATGACCATCCTACCCGAGCTAGATTACGGAGACATAATTTATAGATCAGCAGGTAAGGGCGCTCTCGAGCGGCTAGATGTTCTTTACCATTCAGTCATCAGATTTGCCACCAATGCTCCTTATAGGACACATCACTGCACACTATACTCCTCTGTAAACTGATCATCTCTGTATACCCATCGCAAGACCCACTGGTTGATGCTTATTTATAAAACCCTCTTAGGCCTCACTCCCCCCTATCTGAGATATCTACTGCATCCCTCATCCTCCACATACAGTACAACACCCATTCTGCCAGTCTCATTCTGTTAAAGTTCCCCAAAGCACACACATCCCGGGATCGCTCCTCTTTTCAGTTCGCTGCAGCTAGCGACTCAAACGAGCTGCAACAAACACTCAAACTGGACAGTTTTATCTCCATCTCTTAATTCAAAGACTCAATCATGGACACTCTTACTGACAGTTGTGGCTGCTTCACGTGATGCATTGTTGTCTCTACCTTCTTGCCCTTTGTGCTGTTGTCTGTGCCCAATAATGTTTCTACCATGTTTTGTGCTGCTACCATGTTTTGTGCTGCTGCCATGTTTTGTGCTGCTGCCATGTTTTTGTCATGTTGTGTTGCTACCATGCTGTGTTGTCGTGTGTTGCTGTCATGCTTTGTTGTTGTCTTAGGTCTCTCTTTATGTAGTGTTGTGGGGTCTCTCGTCTTGATGTGCCTTTTGGTAGGCCGTCATTGTAAATAAAAATTTGTTGGAGGCTGACGTGAAATGCCTGGCTGCGGATTTGAAAAAGGTTTAGAGGGATTCTCTCGCCTCAATAACCTGAGACTGGTATCGTTCCCAGAGTCAGCGGAAATGCCTCACGCCACGGATAATTATGTTTAGTTATAACATACTAGTCTTGTATAGTCGGGGAGTTGGCGAACCCATTCAGGATTATTTGATGTGATCTAATGTTTTGATCATCTAGTGTGCTTGCCTTACAAGCATTCAGTCATTTTAATTTCATTGTATTAAGGGTTTACTTAACTCCTGTGTTTCTAGGATGTCTCGTTCACCTATTCAGTTTGTTTACATAGTATCTCAGTGACTCAAAATATTTTTTGGTTATTTGTTTACTGCATCCGTTTGTACCGACCAAGTAAACAATAAATGTTCAGAGGCTACACGTTTTGGGGGGTCTTCACTTCAATTTTAAAGGTTTTGAACATCCTTTATGCCCAGCAAACGTTCAACGTTGCGCACACGTAATTTATTGGTCTTGGCTGTAAGTTGTCTTAGCGTCAAACTAGACAATTATTATTATTTTTTGATTGCTTTACTACGATTTGCTTACTTCAAATTAGGTTTTTGGTTGAGAGCCTTTATACATTTTGTTTATTTTCTCTCAATGCCTGTTATAAGACTGGGAATATAATTATACACATCTACAAGTGGTCCTTTTGTCATTTCGTTTGCACAAGTGATTCACTTTTATTTATATCACTCTCTTTTTGCTGCTTGATCCACTAACACAAAACGCGACTTTAAAGAGCGGGACTGTGGGTTTAGGTTTAACACAGCACTCTCACAGACATACTGTGTGAAGAGAACATGTTCTATTTAGGCTTGCATCTTGTTTGGGGAAGTACTGTCTGGGATGGGGGGAGGTGGTTGAGGAGAGGAAGGAGGTTCAATTGTTCAGTTCTAATGTTGTCATTCATTCTTTTTCCAAATATCTTGCACCGTACATTATTACTCTGAGACAAGTTATTCTGGAGGTTTTGGGTACTCATTGCTTTTCCACTCTATGTTCTAATGACAGGGTTGTATAACGGGAGTGCTCAGGGTGGCCGAAATAATATGATCAAGTGCATTTCGTGGAACATCAAAGGGGTTAACAACCCTGTGAAGCGTAAGAGGGTGCTGACACACTTAACGGGTTTGAATGCAAATGTTGCATTTCTACAAGAGACTCACTTGAGGACCGGTGAGCATTTTAGGATGAGTAGGGACTGGGTTGGTCAAGTGTTCCACTCTAACGTTCATAGTAAATCAAGAGGGGCTGCCATTTTGGTTGATAAATCTACTCCCTTTGTAGCTTCTGAGGTTATCGCTGATCCTAAGGGATGATACATCATAGTAACCGGTAAACTGTTTTCTACCCCTCTTGTTTTGGCTAGTGTTTATGCTCCCAATTGGAATGACACAAGTTACATTTCTTCCTTTTTATCTGCTACACCCAATTTAGATTCTCATTTGTTGATTTTAGGGGGGTTTCAACTGTACAATGTCCCCAGTTCTTGACAAGTCCTCACGAAGAACTACAGGCCCATCTAAATGTGCCCTACTTATTCAATCTTTCCTTCAGAAATATGCTGTGTGAGAGGCCTGGCGTTTCCTACACCGTACAGATAGACACTATTCATTTTATTCTCATGTTCATCAAACATACTCCCGCATTGATTACTTCTTTTTGGACAAGAAACTTCTGCCTAACCTTCGGCAGTGTACTTACAAGAGTATTGTTATTTCTGACCATTCACCATTAGTGCTTGAACTAGTTTACCCAGCGACCTCCTATGCGTTTTCAATGGTGTCTTAACCCCATTTTACTCTCAGATAAGGAGTTTGTCAATTTCGTTTCTTCTGAAATCACCTTATTCCTAGAAACGAATTCAACGCCAGGTATGTCCTGCTCTACCATATGGGAGTCTCTCAAAGCATACCTACCTGGTCAAATTATTGCTTTTTCAGCCAAACAAAACAAAGTTCGCTCTCAGCGACTCCGGGACCTGAGCGAATCCATAGCCACATTGGATGAGAAGTATGCTACGGATCCTTCCTCTGATCTACATAAAGAGCGCCAACTACTCCAATCTGAATTTGATGAGCTTTCTACCAGGCAAGCTGAACAGTTACTCTTGCGAGCTCGGTACAGAGTGTATGAACAAGGCGACAAGGCCAGTAAACTCCTTGCACATCAGATCTGTAAATCTGAGGCCTCACGTTTAATCCCACAAATAAGGACCCTGTCTGGTGCCACCACAGTTATACATAAAGAGATCAAGGATCAATTCAAACAATTTTACTCTGCGCTATACACCTCTGAATCTCCTCAAGAGCCTTTGCTGATTGATTCATTCTTTAATGGCCTGAATATGCCTTCAACTGATACAGACTCCCATGACTGTCTAGAAGAAGAATTTACACCTGAGGAGATTGCAACAGCAGTGTCCTCAATGAAAAGTGGTAAATCACCGGGTCCGGACGGTTTTCCAACCGAATTTTACAGGATGTTTTCTGGTTTGCTTTGCCCATTCTTGTCTCGATTATTTGCAGAGTGCCTTAATACCTCAAAGCTACCGTCTAGTCTTTATCAGGCTTCAATTTCATTACTATTAATGAAAAATAAAGACCCCCTGGAATGTGGATCCTATCGCCCAATCTCGCTTTTAAACTGTGATTACAAAATCCTAGCCAAGATTTTAGCCATCCGTATGGAAGGCTCGCTGCACCAAGTAATACACTCTGACCAGACTGGCTTTGTGAGAAATAGGTATTTGTTTTTCAATATTAGACGCCTTATGAATATACTGTACTCCCCAGAATCGGGGGAACCGGAGGTGGTGGTCTCACTTGATGCGGAAAAAGCTTTTGACCGTGTTGAGTTGGACTACCTAACAGCTGCCCTTTATAGATTTGGCTTTGGCCCCAAATTCATTGCGTGGATAAAGATTCTTTATTTTTTCCCCCATGGCTTCAGTATGGACTAACAATTTGTCCTCTGACTATTTTCCCTTGCACCGAGGATCCAGACAGAGTTGTCCACTCTCCCCTTTGTTGTTTGCTTGGCAATCGAGCCTCTCGCCATTGCACTACGCTCTAATGATGCCATTCAAGGTATAATCAGGATGGGCTCACAGCAGAAAGTCTCGCTATATGCTGACAACCTCCTTTTGTTTATCTCCAAACCTGATACCTCATTGCCACGTGCCTTATCTGTTCTTAAAAAGTTTGGATAAATCCCAGGGTACAAGCTGAATCTAGGCAAGAGTGAGCTTTTCCCTGTAAATAAGGCTGCTTTAAAGTGCTCTTTTACAAGTTTTCAGTTTAGGATTGTCTGGGATCAATTCACCTACTTGGGAGTTAGTGACAAGGAAATATTCAAATTTGTTTCAGGAAAACTTTGTTGCTCTAGCAGACAGTTTGAAACAATCTTTTACTTTTTGGAATTCGCTACCTCTTTCTCTTATCGGAAGGATTAATGTCATTAAAATGAATGTGTTGCCAAATGTTTATATTTATTTCAATGTTTACCCATTTTTATTCCAAAATCTTTTTTTAATTCACTGGATCAAGCATTCATGTATTTTATTTGGGATGACAAGGTACCACAGATTGGTAGAAAACATTTACAGAAGCCTAAGCTCTACCAAATTTTCAGACATACTATTGGGCTGCAAATTTCAGCGCCCTTCTGTACTGGCTGCAGACTGATCCTACTGTCCCTAGACCACTCTGGGTCCAGATGGAGTCTGAATCGTGTAAACCTGCTGCACTTTCTTCTGTGTTGTGCTCGTCTCTTCCAGTGTCCCTAGGCAAAAGGTGTGTCAACCCAATTGTAAAGCAGTATCTTAAAATTTGGAATCAGTTCCGTTTAGCCTTTAGCCTCCGAGGCTTTTCTCTATCAGGCCCAATTAAATCAGAACATTTTATTTCCTCCATCTTGAATAATGGGGCTTTTGCCATCTGGCACTCACTAGCCCTCTTCCCACTAGCCCAATTATTCTTTGATGATACATTTGCCTCTTTTGCTCAGCTACAGGAAAAGTTCAACCTCCCCCAATCCCACTTTTTCTGCTATCTCCAGACTAGGAACTTTGTCAGAGCTAACACACCTGAATTTCCCCATAGGCCTGCGAATACAGCTATAGAGAGCATCTTTGAGCTGAACAAGCTTCCTAGGGGCGCAATTTCAGATGTATATGCAATCATTGACTTACAGAACCCTTCTTTGGTGCCTTTAAAGACTCGATGGGAAAAGGATTTGGGGGAGGAAGTTGGGGAAGACACCTGGGAATCTGTGCTGCACAGGGTGCATTCGTTCTCTTTTAGCACTAGACACAGCCTCATTCAATTCAAGGTGGTTCACCGTATCCACTGGTCCGGGGCCAAACTTGGAAGAATATTCTCTGATTTTGATCCTACCTGTGTCAGATGTAAAACGAAACCAGCCACACTGTTGCATATGTTTTGGGGCCGTCATAAACTGTCAGGTTTCTGGGAATTAATACTGAAATGTTTCTCTGATATATATGACACTGTTATTGATCCGTCTCCCCTTACAGCCCTTTTTGGAGTACTGCCCATAGGTACCCCTGTCAAGAATCCAGTTGGACACTGTTGCTTATACAACTATTTTAGCTAGACGGCTAATACTACACAACTGGAATATGGCAGCTCCCCCATCTTATAAATATTGGGTGAGAGATGTGTTGTGCTCTCTGAAACTAGAAAAAATGTAATTCAATACACGTGGGAACCCCAAACTGTTTAATGAGGCTTGAGCTCCATTCCGGTCTTACTTTAAACAGTCCATGCTCTGATGGCATTCATATTAAAACAAAAATAAGTCTGTATTTGACTACCCTGGAACTTAAAATGTGCTCATTGATTGTGACCTGCGGATGCCTTGTTCATCTTGCCCGGTCAGTGACTAAAATGTGAGCTTGTATTGCCTGTTTTTGGGGGGGGGGGTTTTACATTTTGTTCACGGTTACATAAAAAATACAAACATTTATTTTAAAGCATTGTAAACTATATTTTGGGTCCAGTGGATGGTCGGTCTGTGGCCATGACTGTCTGTGAGTGGTTGCATTTCTCCACCCCTATCCCTTGACTGTTTACAGGAACAATGGTGAGGTGTTTGCTCTGTCCCTGTACTACAGATTTCCCTTTAACCTTTGTACCCTTCTGCCCGGTGTGTTTAACTTGTCTAAAGTACGGTATCTTTAAAACTAATTATTTAAAAAAAATTAAAAACATCTAGTTGAGTATATTATTTCAATTATTTTGTGTTGTCTTGTGTGTAAAACTGAATAAATAGAGCTTTCAAAAAATAAAGGTAAAATAAAAATATATATAAAATATGTATGTTATCTATGTATTGTAGGTAGGCCTACATTCTGTTAGCCATGCAGCTCCTATTTAAGAGGTGTGTAAAACCCCCTCCATGTGTCCATGCCATCATGAAGAGCATAATGAAAGGAGAGAAGAACTTCTGGAAATACCGGTGAACCTCATATACACAAGTTATTTGTCTGTAACAATTGCTTGTTTTCCGTTTGATATGTTGAAAACCCAAGCCCTCCGTAGGCTACCCTAACCCTAGGCCTACTATAATGATGGCTAATTTTAAACATGTTAGGCTCAACCAGGCCTGAAAATATTGGCAATACTTTACTTGAAGCCTGCAAGTATAATGCTTTTTAACTTGTTATAAGCACGTATGAGCTTTTATAATGTCAAATAATAAAGTGTATAATATGTTGTCTCTATGGATCAACATTTCGACTAAGAAACAACATGTTGAATGTAGACCACCCTATTAAAGAACAGCCACCTCAAAAGCCCAAGTTTAAAGAATCAGCAGCAGTTGAAAGGTCAATAGTCATTTTAAGAGTTGTGAGTCATGCCTAGCCCTCTAGCCCAGTCATGACGGGCTGCAAACAAAAGACTGTGTTCAAGCAGCAAAGCCCTTGAATGAACAGTCACCCAAACAGTGGCCTGATGTCTCCCTGTACCACAGGGTATCACACAGAGAGGAGAGGAGATGAGTGGAGTGGAAAGGAAAGCAAAGGAGAGGCAGAGCAGGATAAAAGCCATCATGTCGCCTCGCATCAAGAGACCTGAACAACAATCCCCCGGTACAAAGAGGTACAAAGGGCTGACGGTTCAAAAAGGTAAAATAGACACCAAATTGCTTCTGTCTAAAGAATCCCAAAGAGTCCAAACTTTTCAACTTGAAATGGACCATGTGGGCTCGTCCTAGGCTGTGTCTCAAATGTCAACATGTTGTCTAAGGCGAATAGGGCTCTGGTCAAAAGTAGTGCACTATGTAGGGAATAGGGTACCATTTAGGATGACATGTTTCTATCCACCCACCGTCCAATCCAGGCAGCATCCTCTATAGGATCAGAGTGCCATTTAATGGTTGAACGAGCATTACATTACATGACCTGAACAGCAAGCATGTTACTGTGGTGGTGGATAGGAGAAATCCATTATGTTTATGCTGCACAGGCACAGTTCAACACAGAGTAAACTGGAGGTTAAATGGGACATGGTTTCCACCGTGTATCACTATAGATTTAAGCATCAAGTCATCTTTGAGACACTTAATCACGAAAGGGACAGTTCACAATGGCTTTATCTGAGACTGAGTGAATAAATAAGTCTAGAGATGGAGCTGGGGATGGGAGCTGAGGATGGGGGATGGAAACTCAGATGTCCCTCCACATAAGGTTAAGCATATTGGGGCAGTAACTATAGCAGAGGACATCTTGGAACAGTAACTATAGCAGAGGGCATCTTGGGACAGTAACTATAGCAGAGGACATCTTGGAACAGTATCTATAGCAGAGGGCATCTTGGGACAGTAACTATAGCAGAGGACATCTTGGGGCAGTAACTATAGCAGAGGACATCTTGGGACAGTAACTATAGCAGAGGACATCTTGGGACAGTATCTATAGCAGAGGGCATCTTGGAACAGTAACTATAGCAGAGGACATCTTGGGACAGTAACTATAGCAGAGGACATCTTGGTACAGTAACTATAGCAGAGGGCATCTTGGGACAGTAACTATAGCAGAGGGCATCTTGGGGCAGTAACTATAGCAGAGGGCATCTTGGGGCAGTAACTATAGCAGAGGGCATCTTGGAACAGTAACTATAGCAGAGGACATCTTGGGACAGTAACTATAGCAGAGGGCATCTGGAACAGTAACTATAGCAGAGGGCATCTTGGGACAGTAACTATAGCAGAGGGCATCTTCGGACAGTAACTATAGCAGAGGACATCTTGGGACAGTAACTATAGCAGAGGGCATCTTGGGACAGTAACTATAGCAGAGGACATATTGGAACAGTAACTATAGCAGAGGACATCTTGGAACAGTAACTATAGCAGAGGGCATCTTGGGGCAGTAACTATAGCAGAGGACATCTTGGGGCAGTAACTATAGCAGAGGACATCTTGGGACAGTAACTATAGCAGAGGGCATCTTGGGACAGTAACTATAGCAGAGGGCATCTTGGGACAGTAACTATAGCAGAGGGCATCTTGGGACAGTAACTATAGCAGAGGGCATCGTGGGACAGTAACTATAGCAGAGGGTATCTTGGGACAGTAACTATAGCAGAGGACATCTTGGGACAGTAACTATAGCAGAGGGCATCTTGGGACAGTAACTATAGCAGAGGGCATCTTGGGACAGTAACTATAGCAGAGGGGATCTTGGGACAGTAACTATAGCAGAGGGCATCTTGGGACAGTAACTATAGCAGAGGACATCTTGGAACAGTAACTATAGCAGAGGGCATCTTGGGACAGTAACTATAGCAGAGGGCATCTTGGGACAGTAACTATAGCA